>NW_024081680.1:608917-627160 GCF_003009895.1 Hyaena hyaena | reverse complement strand
GTCTTTTTTCTCCCAATCTCTCAGGTTTTGTAAGGTTTCCAATGGCTTCAGATCTTTTCTGTGTGATGTATGGGCGCGAGTGCAAGTACGGAGCTCCTTACTTCTCCGCCATCTTGCCCTCTCTCTCTGGTTTGCTTACCTGGGCTTTTAATATGAAAGTGGAGACAGCATTCCTGCAGCTCCTAGGTCCTTTTAAATTGTGGCTTTTTTTTTTTCTTTTTTCTGTGCCTCAGCATGACCTGTGCTAGTGTAGGTTTGCAGACCTGGAATACACTGAGGTATCAAGCTCACTGTGTGGAATGTACCCTCCCGCTATCACGATCAGATTCAGTTCTGGCCTGGGCATTTAAAGTGAAGAGGGAATGTAAGCCATATAGATCTCCAGTCTCTCTGACTCAGAGAGCATTCCTAAAGTTCATGCCACTTGTTGAAGTTTTTTTTTTTTTAATATTTTATTTTTGAGAGAGGGATAGAGACAGCATGAGCAGGGGAGGGTCAGAGAGAGAGAGAGACACAGAATCCGAAGCAGGCTCCAGGCTCCGAGCTAGCTGTCAGCACAGAGCCCTATGCGGGGCTCGAACCCATGAACCGTGAGATCATGACCTGAGCTGAAGTCGGACGCTTAACGACTGAGCCACCCAGGCGCCCCAACCATTTGTCGAAGTTCTAATGTTGTCTCTTTGATAAACCATTTGCTCTTTTAAACCATGCTTTTTCCCTGTGGCCCAGCACAGAGGAAGCCGTTCCTGGTTTTGTAGTATTATCCCTCCCCACTACCATTCTCAGCATCAGGCTAGGGTTTCTCTTTTTTACGTGTTTCCACCTTTCTTGGTGTTCTTTATTGCTGTTTTCTGTGTTTTTTGTTGTGAAGATGGTTTTCAGTTGGTCCTCAGTTCTTAAGGAGGAATTTTTCTATATACAGGTATTATTTCCAGTGTTGCATGGAGTGTGAGATTTAGGTCATAATGCAACTAGTTTTATTTTTGTGTATGGCCTGAGATAGGTATCTAAAAGTTTATATGGATATCTAATTATCCCAACATATTTTATATATTTTTATGTAATAATATATACTTTTTACACTGGCTTATGATGTCTCTTCTGTCATCTACTAATTTTATGTATGTATTTGGATCTCTTTCTGCACTTACAGTGTCCCTTTGGCTACCTGTCTCTCCCTGTACCTATACTCTCTTAATTGTTATTGCTTATAACAAGTCTAGCCTATTGATAGGGAAGTTTGACCAAATCGTTATTCATTACTTTCCTTACTATTCTTGGACTGGCACTTCTCTGTTGAATGACTTAAATTTTATCAAGTTCCATAAAAAATCCTACTGATTATGATTGCATTGAATGTATAGATTGAGAGAACTGATACCTTATGATTATTCAGTTTTTCCATGCATGGAAATGGGTGATTGCTATATTGATATGGGAACGTTTGTCTTTCAGTAGTTTAAAGTTTTTTACATAAAATGCATGCACATCTTTTCTTAGATTTACTTCATGGTAGCTTATTCTTTTAGTTGCTGTAATGAATCCCTAGCTATATTTTCTAATTATTTTTGACATATAAGAATTCTATTAATTTTTATATGTTGATCTTGCATATAGGAATCTTGATGGGATCTTATTAGTTCTAATGATTTACCTAACCTATAGGTTTGCTTGGCTTGGTTAAGTAGTAAATTATGTCACCCTATAAGCATTCACAATTTTAAGATTTTCTTTCCAGGCTTCATACTTCATATTTCCTTTTCTTGTCTAACTGCCGTGGCTAGAGTTATCACATAATGTTTATTACTAAGAGTTATAGGGGTGCTCTGGATTTGGTCCATACTTTAATGGGAATGCTTCTAAAAATTCACCATTACATCTGGTGTTTGATGCTTTTGCTGGGTAGTAGTTGTCAGGTTAAGAAGTCCCTTCCTCGTTTTAGGCTGCTTTTTTTTCTTTTTCTTTTTGGTAATAATAAATATGAATGAGTGTGGTACTTAATCTAGTGCTTTTTTGAATCATCATTTTGTAAATATGGTAAATTACACTAATAGGTTTTCAAATATTGGATTATCCTTGAAGTCTTAGAGTAAACGTTACTTGAACATAATATATAGTGACTTTCTTCAGTTTTATTGAAATACATTTGACATACAGCACTGTATAAGTTTAAGGTGTGTAGCATGATGACCTGACTTACATATGGAATAAAAAGAAAGTCACAGTAAGTTTAGTTAATATCCATTTCCTTGTATATATTTTAAAAGCGAAAAAAATGTTTTTTTCCTTGTGATGAGAACTTTTAGGATCTACTTTCTTCGCAACCTTTAAATTTTCAGCAGTGTTAAGTATAGTTAATTATAGTCATCATGTTGTATGTTGCCTACCCAATACTTATTTATCTTAGAACTGGAGGTTTATATTTTCTGAGCACCTCATCCAATCCCTCCAGGCTCCCATCTTCCTGCCTCTGGTAAACACAAATCTGATCTCTGTTTCATAGTTTTTTTAAAAATATATTTTACATATAAGTGAGATCATACAGTATTTGTCCTTTTCTGTCTGACTTATTTCACTTAGCATAATGCCCTCAAGGTCCATTCATGTTGTTTTGTGTGGCAGGATTTCCTTATTACAGTGACTTTCTTTTTTTTTTTTTTTTTTATGTTTTTATTTATTTCTAGGAGAGAGAGAGAGAGAGAGAGACAGCGTGAGCAGGGGAGGGTCAGAGAGAGAGGGAGACACAGACTGAAACAGGCTCCAGGCTCTGAGCTGGCAGTCAGCACAGAGCCCGACGCGGGGCTCCAACCCATGAACCGCGAGATCATGACCTAAGTGCAAGTCGGACGCTCAACCGACTAAGCCACCCAGGCGCCCCTACAGTGACTTTCTTATATATTGCTTCTACACCAATGTTTTGATTTTTGCTTTTATCTTCATGAATGAGTTTGGTCTATAATTTTCCTTCCATGTACATTTTATCATTCATTCATGCAACAGATGTTTATTAATTTAACATTGTGTTCCATGTACTGGTTTAATAAAGGTGGATACAGTAGATAAAAATCCTTGCTTTCATTAAACTTTATATTTCACGAGGAAGAAGACAGACCATAGACAAGATAATTAATTAAATAAATAACTAATTAAATATATAGTTTGTTAAATATTCACAAGTGCTAATGATAAAAAATAGGCAGGAATAGGGATAGGGTGTATATATATTATGTGTGTGTGTGTGTGGAATATGCAGTCTTAGATAAAGATTTTTAAGGAAAGCTCTCTGGTAAAGTGACATTTCAGTAAAGACATCTGCGGGAAGGTATTTTAATGGCCCTGAATTGTGCATGTTTCTGGTGAGTTCAAGGAATAGAAAGGAAGCCACTGTGGCTAAAACTGGTTTTGTTATTAGGCCACTAAATGATTGGATAGCTTTCTCAGCTTTTAAAAAATGTATTTTTTTGAAATAATCATAGAATCACAGGAAATTGCAAAGATAGTACAAAAATGTTCCTTGTACCTTTAGTTTTGAGTTTATCACAAAGGCTACTTCTTTTTTTAAATGTTTATTTATTTTATTTATTTTTGAGAGAGAGAAAGAGAGAGTGAGTGAATACAGGGGAGGGACACAGAGAAAGGGAGAAAGAGAATCCCAAACAGGCTCTGCACTGTCAGCACAGATCATAATGTGGGGCTGGATCCCACAAACTGTGAGATCATGACCTAAGCCAAAATTAAGAGTCACATGCTTAACTGACTGAGCCACCCAGATGTCCCCGCAGTGTGTGTGGGGGGACTTCTTATGGTATCAAAACCAGGAAGCTGACATTGGTATAATGTGTACATAAAGTTCTATGCGTTTCATCACCCTTGGAGATCTGTTTGACTATAACTTTAGTCAAGATATATAACTAGCCCATTACCATGAATATCTCCTTCATGCCACCCCCTTGTATTTGCATTTACCCACCTTCCTGTCAACATCCTTATCCCCTGGCAACCAAGGATGTGTTCTCTATCTCTGTATTTTTGTCATTTTGAGAATGCCCTAAAAATGGAATCATATAGTATATGATCTGTTGAGACTGCCCTTTGTTTTTCCCCACTCAGCATGATTTTCTGGAAATTCTTTTGAGTGGTGTGTATCATTAGTTTATCCCTTTTTATTGATGAGTTACGTTCCTTGTATGGATATATCTTAGTTTTTCTAACCATTCACCTGGTGAAAGATATCTGGGTTGTTATCAGGTTTTAACTACTAATAAGGCTGCTAAAAATATTCTTGTAGAGGATTTGGGGCAGGTATATGTTTTCAGTTCTCTGGGATAACTGCCCAGGAACACAATTGCTGGGTTTTATGGTGTTTTTAAATAAAATTACAAACTGTTTTCTATAGTGATTTTAGTTTTACATTTGCAACAATAGTGTATGAGATTCAGTTTTTCTACAAACTTGTCAGCTTTTGATATTGTCACTTTTTAATTTTAGCCTTTTTGATAATTATATAGCTGTATTTCATTGTTGTCTTAATTTGCATTTCCCAAATAGCTAATGATGTTGAGTATCATATATTGTACTGGTTTGCAATCCATATATACTCTTCAGTGAAATATTTCTTCATATCTGTTGCCCAGTTTCTGATTGGATTGATTGTATTTAATTTTCAATTTTGGATATTCTTCATATATTCTATATGATGTGACCCTTTTCTGAAAATACGTGGTTTGTAAATATTTTTTCCAGTCTATAACTTGTCTTTTCATCCCCATAACAGGTTCTTTTGCAGAGTAAATATTTTTTTTAATTTTAAAAGTTTGATGACATTCCATTTATAGATATTTCTTTTATAGATCATGTTTTTAGTGCCAAGTCTAAGAACTTTTCAGCAAGGATTAGGGCCTAAAGATTTTCTCAAGCTTTCTTCTAAAAATATTATTGTTTTAGGTTTAAGTTTATGGTCCATATTGAGTTAATATTTATATAAGGTATGAGGTTTATGTTGAGGTTCATTTTATGCTTCATATTCAGTGGTTCCAGCACTGTATGTTGAAAGCTATCATTCAATAATTTTTACACTTTTGATAAAAGATCAGCAATAATTTATGTGGATACTCTACACTGAAGGAGGTGGAGCATAACTCCCCTCTCTTTAAGCGTGGGCTGTATATAGTGATTTCCTTCCAAATATACAGTGTGGAGTAGAGGAAAGAAACAGTAATGTTAGTATGTTAGAATACTGACAAATACTGCCTCATCCAGGCAAACAATGTGAACATCAACAATGGTAAGTCAGGTTCAGAGTGTGTGCCTGTAATATGATGTGATAACAAGGGCACTTTTGTGTTTTGTTCACCAAAACATATAACCATAGTTTATGGGAGAAATATCATAACATTAGGATTGGCAGATATTTTACAAAATACCTGACTAGTGCTCTTTAAAATTGTCAAGGTATTAACACAGTTGAAAGATTGAGTAACTGTCACAGCTAAAAGGAACCTAGGGAGATATGACTATTAAATGTAATGTATACTCTTCCAGTTATAAAATAAATAATACAAGGTAATGTAATATACAGCTAGGGAGTATAGTAAATACTATTGTAACAACGTTGTATTGTGATATACAATAATCTCTTATTGTGATGACCATTCCATAATATTTATAAATATCCAGTCACTATGTTGTACAGCAGAAACTTATAAAATGTGGTATGTCTATTATACTGTTTTCAGCCAAGAAAAGAAGAAGTACTTAAATAAAAGCATTTATTTGGAGTCTCACAATTGCAATCCAGGAAACACCCATTTAGATAGCATCACAATTGTGTTCTGTTGAGTAAAAGTCAGGGGTCTTCATTAGTAAGTTGTGGAATTATTAGGAAATGAATGGAAGTTGTTTTCCAAAAATTATGATTGGAATATATAATTACATTTTACAACTCACTGGGTTTCTGAGTACATTATGTCTGTTATTAGGAAAATATATTTGCGTAGTGTCCAATTTTTGTCAAGGATGTGGGTGCAGCAGCCTTGTGTTCAGTCATATACTTCTGCCCAGTTTGAAAGTTCAATAGAATCCCTATTTCAAAAAAGAAGGATGAAGTTTTTAGTCCTAGAATAGAGTTTCTCATGTTCAGAGGTTTTATACAAGTTTACATTTCCCCCTTTTGACTGAGATATTTCCTCTGTAAAACATCACAGGTCAACATTTGACTCCTCATTGCCAGAGTGGTCTTCTATATCCACTCTGATTTGACCATGTACCTAAGAGTGGGACATTAATGATCTTGTTTTGGTATCCTAAGTGAGGAAGGTAGAGTCATATGGGTTGTGAACTTTGTGAATTTTAGTGATGCCAAACATTGTCATTTGGGAAAACATAAGGCATGTGACTGAGCTGGGTATAGCAGAGAGAATAAGTTTAGATATGCATTTAAGAATCATTAAATTATGGAGTAGTATAAGAAGCATAACGAAACAAATTTAGTACATAATGATTGAAAACCATTGAGGTCACATTTAAGTAACAAGGAAGGGCAGTAGAGAGAACTTTCAGGTACTTCCTATCTGAAGTTTTAATCTTATCAAGGTCATAAGCATTGGAGATCATCTCAAAGCAATGAGCTACCATCGCCCTATTTACTGCATTGCTGTTGAAGAAATTTGACAGGCAATAGGCACAAAGTTTTAAAATAATCCTATAAAGAAGAATTAAAGGTAATGACAGGTACAAGTTGTATGATAATTCTAAACAAAATGCCCAAATCTGAAGGCAACCAGTTAAATAGATGAGAAGACCTGAGGTCTTTAGGGAATTCATTTTAGCCAAATGTGCTTGTCTTCTGATTTTATGCAATTGCATTTCTTCTTTCCCAGAGGAATTTATCCATGTGCAACAGGTGGTATTGCTATTTTAAAATGCCTTCTTGTTCAGCACGTAATCAATGGCTAGGTGCATGGGGCATCCTGTTACAAAGAGAACAGAGTCTTATTGAACTTAGGCAAATCATACATTGTCATAGAAAATAAGGATATTTCTTTCCTTTCTTTTTTTTTTTTTTTTTTGAGAGAGGAAGAGAGAGAGAGAGCAAGTGGGAGAGAGGGGCAGAGGGGGAGAGAGAGTCTTAAGCAGGCTCCATATCCAGTGCAGAGCCCAATGTGGAGCTCAATCCCACAACCCTGGGATCATGACTTGAGCTGAACCAAAGAGGTGGATGCTCAACTAACTAAACCATACAGGTGCCCTGAGAATAAGAATATTTAAAAGAGTTTCAGAATTCTGAAGGGATAAGGTAGGGAGAAAAAAAAATAAATGCTCATTCAACTTTTGTTTTAAAGATATACTTCACCAAATTGTAAGTTATACATAGCTTAAAGTAGAGGAAAAAAAGATGTTCTTTAAATCTGGAAAACAAAACATTGAAGAAATCAGTTTTCTTTTAGGGTTTTAGAAATTCTTATCTACTTCAGTGTTATGATCTTAAATTTATCAAAACCTGTGTTTTAGAGTATTTGTCACAATCTTTTTTATAAATCTCTTTGAAGATGAAGTACTTAAAACAATAACTGTCCGTAAATGACAAAAGACTTAAAAAATAGCAATAGTTAGAGATCCGAAGAGAGTTCATTATGATGTAATTGACAAGGAGATTTGATTATTTCTGTGACACACTATTTCATGATAATAACTAGAATTATATTTACCCAAGGACATATCAGGATTTTAGGAATTTTATGTAATTTCTACAATACTTGTAAAAATATAACCTAAAGAAATACTACTTTTTCACAATGCTTTCTATGTAAATTAGTATATTAGGTAATCATAATTATTGTCACATCTCATTTTTTATTCTTTATTTTTTAATTTTTTTATTTAAAAACTTTTTTTAATGTTTATTTATTTTTGAGAGACAGAGACAGAGTGTGAGCAGGGGTGGGGCAGAGAGAGGGAGACACAGAATTCAAAGCAGGCTCCAAGCTCTGAGCTGTCAGCACAGAGCCTTACGTGGGGCTCAAACTGATGAACTGTGAGATCATGACCTGAGTCAAAGTTGGACATTTAACCCACTAAGCCACCCAGGCACCCCTCATCTCATTTTTTATAAGAAGAGGGAACAAATCTTTGAGAAGTTTCAGAGACCATCAAAATCTCTCCAGGTTATTGAGCTGAGAGTTATTATTTGGGGGTTGGGCAAAATGAGTGAAAAGAAGTGGGAGATACAGACTCCCAGTTATAGAATGAATAAGTCATGGGAATAAAAGGCACAACATAATGAATAGTCAATGATATTATAACAGCCACGTATAGGGATAGATTGTAGTTACGTTTGTGGTGAACATGGCATAATGGATAAATTTGTTGAAATACTATGTTGTATACCTGAAACTAATGCAACATTGTGTGGCAAGTAAGCTCATATTTTTAAAATATTATAAAAAAAGATAATTAGAATTTGATTTTGGGAAGTTTGTGAAAAATATCAAAAAATTTTAGCTATTTGACCAAATAGGATCACAGATCATTGTGAGACAATATTTAATTATTTATTTGACCACTGTGACAATAAAGGATTTCAAAGACAAATGTAAGGGTTGTAGTTGTACCGGAAATTATTTTGATAAAACAAAAAATCTTTGGTTTTTAAATATGTTACTTTGTTTTTTTTAAAAATTTTTTAATATATATATATATTTTGTTTATTTCTAGGAGAGAGAGAGAGAGAGAGACAGCGTGAGCAGGGGAGGGTCAGAGAGAGAGGGCGACACAGACTCTGAAATAGGCTCCAGGCTCTGAGCTGGCAGTCAGCACAGAGCCCGACGCGGGGCTCGAACCCACGAACCGCGAGATCATGACCTAAGCGAAAGTCGGACGCTTAACCGACTAAGCCACCCAGGCGCCCCTAAATATGTTACTTTGAAAGATGAAAATCTTTCATAATATCTTATCAAAAGCAGACCAATATTCCAAGAAAGCTTTGTCCTTTTAACAGGTACAGGATAATTTTTAGTTTTGCATAAGTACATTATTGGTATTAAGGCTTAATTTAAAAACCCTTAGAATAACAGTTCAATCTTTAGCCAGTTGTTCATATATATAATTGTTTTCTCCAAATTTCTTTTCCATAAACGTTTACTACTTTCTAAAGTTCTGTCCTATATATTTCCTTTTTTATTCTGGAACAATCATCTTACTTTAGGACAAAGTTACTTCTTTTTTCCTTTACCAACTCCCCTACCATGTACTTTATACCTTTCCTTATCCAAAAAATATATTCTATTTTCCTTATTTACTTTTCATATACATTTACTACCTTTCACTCTTATTTCTGGTGGTTTTGTAAAAAAAATCTCCTTTTTTGACAATTTCAATTTTTTTAGTTTAAATGTTACTTTCTCAATTTCAAACAAATGTAAATCTCATCTACAAAAGAAATTCTGAGAGTTATTACAGAATAACTACAGATTTACTCTTAGAGGATAGCATATTGCTTGTACATTACATTAAATGCATATAAACTCCTTCTATATTATATAGTTAAAACATACACAGTTTTTGGAAATTACAGTATGAGATTTATTTGCATTTATAGGCTCATCCTGACATTGCTTTACTAGACTAGTAATGACACAATAGGCAAGAGCAATAGGATCCCCACATTATTCCTGAAGAGAGTTGTTCTAAGTTGACTAGGAAGAATAAAGCTTTTAAAACACGGGACAATTTCTAGACTGATGGCAGAGCAGTGTCTGGAAAGCCATCACCAGTATTCCCAGATAGTTACTACTTGCAAGTACATATAGGAAATGGCAAAAGTTATTTTAAATACAGATTGTTGCCTGGCTAGATATCTAAAAGACAAGGCAACAAAATATGAGCCTATCAAAGAGTGATATATTTGGTCTTGAGGAGTTATCACTGTGTGTGTACAGGACAGAAAGGATAGTGGTTCTTGTAATGACCTTTTTAGTTGTCTGTACAGACCCTCTCGTTGCTCAGTTTATTGTGGCGTAAGAGTAGTGGCATTAGGGAGAGTAGCTAGAATGGCTTTATAGTAGGAGGACACTAGGCTTGTCTTGTCCCTCAAACATAACTAGATAACTATCATATCATTATGAATACCCAAGCAATCAACCTGAAGACTGACATAACAAACTAGGGGGAGAGAAGAGGCCATATGGTAGAAGTTAGGAAGTGCAGAGATGTGGTTTGGGGGAGAAATGGATTGCAGATCCTATGGAGGTGAGGGGGCCCTGGTTTTGGAGAGAGAGGGGGAGAGAGAGAGAGAGAGAGAGAGAGAGAGAGAGAGAGAGAGAGAGAGGGAGAGAGGAGCACACAGGGAAATGCATAAGGAGAACACTTCCCCCAAAGCCATTGGCTGGGAAAATGAGAGAGGCTGATTTTCATGAGTTTTTGCAACCAGTGGGGCTTAGAGACTGGACTTTTAAAGGTCGTGGGCTTGGCTGGGATATAGCCCTGTGGATACTGCCCTATGCCTGGAGAGAATGCGCAAACAACCTGATGGGAAACAACATGGAAACAATGATCTGTAAAATGCCTGGGACATGCGGGGAGACTTTACTCACTGTCTCATAGTGCTTCCCTGAGTGGCAGCATTCATGGATTTGCCTCTCTGAGGATAGAGTTGCTGATTAGTGCCATTCCTTCTGCTCCCGCCCCATGGAATAAACACAGAGCCACCCCACCTGTGGTAAACAGCACAGCACCCACATTGGCTGCCTGACCTGCTCATATCAGGTCACCCCGTCTTGTGCTATGCAAGTTTGTCCTTCTTGAACAAGTTTGCCTCAGGCCCAATACCACAGGCCCCTTCCCAAGAAGACCAGCAGAAACCTCTGCCCATAGCAAATCTCCCATCCAGAGAGTTCCACAGCTTCAGTTCTAGTGGAAGTAGTATTAGGTTATGCTTAACAAGCAGACAAGAGTATACCTACTTAAAACTCTCTATACTCTGGCCAAGGGCAAAACACTTCCAGTTGCAGGCAAGGAGAACCTCTGCAGAGACTGGCCTAAAGGATAGGGCATTCAAACATAGAAGTAGAATGCCTGCAGCACATGCCAAAGTCACTTCCTGAAGTACCTGGCCCTGGACAATATATGACCTCTTCTTCATAAAGTCATTACTCTCAGAAGCAGGAAACAATAGGGTTTTCATACACAAAGAAGACAGAAACTTAGGCAAAATACTAAGATGGAGGAATTCATCCCAAATGGAACAACAAAATAAGGTCATGTTCAGAGATCTAATTGAAAGAGATCTAAGTTATATGCTTGATGGAGAATTTAAAGTAATCCTAAGGACATTTGCTGAGCTTGAGAAAATAATGGAAGACTTCAGGAAGGCCTTTACCACAGAGAGAAAAGAGATAAAAAACAGAAATGAAACATGCAATAATTCTTATTTGAAACAGACTGGATACAATGAACACAGGATCAAGAAGCAAAGGAATGAAAAAGTGATATAGAACATAAAATAATGCAAAATAATGAAACTGAAAAGAAGAATCATGGAACATAAGAATAGACTTAGGTAACTCAGTGATTCCATCAAATGTAATAACATTTGTATTATAAGAATCACAGAGAGAACAGAGCACAGGAAATGTATTTCAGGAAATTTACCTGAAAATTTCCTTAATCTGGAGAAGGAAACAGACATCCAGATCCAGGAGGCACAGAGAAGTCCAGTTAAAATCAGTAAAAGCAGGCCAACACCAACACATAATGTAATTTGTTTTTTTCCCATAATGTAATTTAATTGGCAAAATACAGTGATGAAGAAAAAATCCTAAAAGAAGACCCTAACTTACAAGGTTAGATGCATAAGGCTAGCCGTAGCTCTCTCCATAGAAACTTGGCAAGCCAGAAGGAAGTGGCAGGCTATATTCAGTGTGCTGAAGGGAAAAAATCTGAAGCCAAGAATGCTCTATCCAGCAAGGCTATCATTCAGAATAGAGAGATAAAAGAGTTTCCTAGACAAACAAAAACTATAGGAGCCACTAAACCATCCCTGCAAGAAATATTAAAGGGGACTCTGAGTGGAAAGGAAAGACCAAAATTGACAAAGACAAGAAAGGAACAGAGATCTCCAGAAATAACAAAACAAGAGTAAACTGACACTAAGTACATATCTATCAATAATTACTCTGAAGGTAAGTGGACCAAACATTTAAATTAAAAGACATAGAATCTCAGAATGGATTAAAAAAAGACCCATCTATGTGTTGCCTACAGGTATCCACTTTAGATCTAAAGACACCTGGAGATTGAAAGTGAGGGGATGAAGAAACATTTATCATGCAAATGGACATCAAAAGAAAGCTGGAGTAGCAATATTTATTATGGACAAACTAGACTTCGAACTGAAGATTATAACAAGAGATGAAGGGCACTCTATTATAATAAAGAGAACAGTACAACAAAAAGTTCTTACAGTTGTAAATATTTTAGCATCTGCCATGGGAGCTCTCAAATATATAAAACAAGAAATAACAAGTATCAAGGAACTCATTGATTATGATACAAAAATAGCAGTTGACTTTAACACCAACTTACATCAATAGACAGATCATCTTAGCAGAAAATCAGCAAGGAGACAATGGCTTTGAATGACACACTAGACAAATGGATTTAACAGATACATTCCATCCTATAGTATCAGAATACACATTCTTTTCAAGTGCATATGAGACATTCTCCAGAATAGACCATATACTAGGTCACAAATCAGGCCTTAATAACTACAAAAAGACTTAGATTGTAGTAGGCCTATTTTCTGACCACAGTTCTATGAAACTAGAAGTCAACCACAAGAAAAAAATTGGAAAGATAATAAATACATGGAGGGTAAACAGAATGATACTAAACAATGAATGGGTCAACCAAGAAACAAAAGAAATAGAAAAAATTACATGGAAGCAAAAGTGGTCCTAAGAGAGAGGATATAACAATACATGTCTAAGTCAAGAGACAAGAAAAATTTCCAATAAACAAGATATCTTGTACCTAAAGGAGCTAGAAAAAACAACAACAATTGAAGCTTAGAGCCAGCAGAAGGAAAGAAAATAAATATTAGAGAAGAAATAAATGATATAGAAATAAAAATGCAATAGAACAATGAAACCAGGAGCTGGTTCTTTAACAAAAAGCTAATAAAATTGATAAACCTCTAGTAGATGTAGCAAAAAGAAAAGAGGAAGTATCCAAATAAATAAAATCACAAATGCGAGAGGAGAAATAACAACCAACACTGTGGAAATAGTTAGAATATTATGAACAAATATGGCAACGAATTGGACAACCTGGAAAAATGGATAAATTCTTAGAAACATACAAATTACCAAAACTGAAACAGGAACAAATGGAAAGCTTGAATGGACTCATAACTAGCAAAGAAATTGAAACTAATAAAAAGAAAACTGCCAGAAAACAAATGTTCAGGACCAGATGGCTTCACAGGCGAATTCTACCAAACATTTAAAGAAGACCTAACTACCTGTTCTCAAGCTATTCCAAAAAGTGGAAAAGGAAGGAAAACTTCCAAATTCATTCTATGAGGCCAACTTTATCCTGATACCAACATTAGATGAAGACTTCATTAAAGAATAAAACTACAAGCCAATATCCATGAGGAACATGGATGCAAAATTCTCAATAAAATACTAGCAAACCAGATACAATACACCAAAAAAATTATTCACCATGATGAAGTTGGATTGATTCCTGTGTTGCAAGGGTGGTTTAATATTTGCAAATCAATCACTGTGATATACACCAAATTATTAGAAGAAAGGAAAGGACCATATGATCCTTTTAATACGTGCAAGCATTTGGCAACTCACAATATCCATTTATGATCAAAACCCTCAACAAAGTAAGGACAGAAACAACATAGCTCAAAATAATAAAGGCCATCTATGAAAAATGCACAGCTAGTATCATCCTCAGTGAGGAAGAACTGAGAACTTTTCTTCTACACTCAAGAGCAACCCTGGGATGTGCACTCTCACCATTGTCATTTAATGTAGAACTAGAATTCCTAGCCATAGCAAGCAGACAACAAAAAGAAAGAAAAGGCATCCAAATTGTCTAGGAAGAAGTCAAAATTTCATTATTTGCAGATGACATGATGCTCTTTATAGAAAATCTTAAAGACTGCACCAAAAAACTGCTAGAACTAATACAGGAATTCAGTAAAATTGCAGGATACAAAATCACTGTACAGAAATCTTTTGCATTTCTATACATCAATAATGAAGCAGGAGAAAGGGAAATCAAGGAATCAGTCCCATTTACAGTCGCACCAAAAACCATGTTACCTAGGAATAAATCCTATCAGAGGTAAAAGATCTGTACTCTGAAAACTATAAAACACTGATGAAAGAAATTGAGGAAGACACAAAGAAATGGGAAAACATTCCATACTTGTTGCAGACTTTGAGTCTGGAGTTCTCTCTTGTCCAGTAGGAGAGCAGAGGCAGAACTGAACATGAGAGAGGCTAATGTCTAGGAGGAGACAAGACCCCTGAGTAAGGGTCCTTGCTCTGTATTTATTAGGATCAGAAGACTTATATACGTGATGGACGTGCCGAAAGAGACAATAAAACAGTGATCATTAATTCATGTGTGTGGGAGAAAGGCGTTTGGAAGGTATGCAGTGTTAGGGATTTGGATCAAGACAAATCAAAGTCCCGGCACTGAGGCAGACAGCCATTTACTGTAGGCACTGTGCACCGAGTCTGTTTATCTTAACTTTTCAGGGGCTAATACAGAGCATGCTACCTCAGGGTTAACATGGCATTTTTCTTATTAATTAGCTCTGGGCATTTTTGCCCTGTAGCGGCTTTCCACTCTATGCTTTGTTTTACTTAATGATAAAGTTTGGGCACTTTTGCCCTGCTGCGGTGGCTTTCCTTCTCCGCCTGTTCTCAGACCCTTTCATTCTGTGGAAGCGGCTTTCTGCTCTATGCCCTATTCTATGCTGAGCACTTTCGCACTGTGGTGGCTTTCTGCCCTAAGCCTTGTTAACCCATTGGTGCAAGCTCAGATAATTCTTAAACTTATTCCCTACACATGCTTATTAATTAGAACAAATATTGTTAAAATGTGTGTATTACCCCAAGGAATCTAAACATTTTATGCAATATCTATCAAAATACCACCAGTATTTTTCACAGAGATGGAAGAAACAATTCTAAAGTTTGTGTAGTTCTACAAAAGTCACTGAATAATCAAAGCCAATATTGTAAAAGAAAAGAAAAGCGAGAGACATCACAATTCCAGACTTCAAGTTATATTACAAAGCAGTAGTGATCAAGGCCCTGTGGTACTGGCACAATAATAGAGATAAATGGAACAAAATAGAAAACCAAGAAATGAAATCACAACTTTATGGTCAATTAATCTTCAACAAAGCAGGAAACAGTATCCAATGGCAAAAAGTCTCTTCAACAAGGGGTGCTGAGGAAACTGGATGGTGACATGGAGAATGAATATGGACCACTTTCTTACACCATACACAAAAATAAATTTAAAATGCGTGAAAGATCTAAATGTGAGACAGGAAACCATCAAAATCCTAGAGGAGAACACAGACAGTAACCACTTTGACATAGACCATAGGAACTTCTTACAACATAGGTCTCCTTACTTACTACATAGGTCTTCTTAGGAAGGGGAAACAAAAGCAAAAATAAGCGATTGGGACCTCATGAAGATGAAAAGCTTCTGCACAGTGAGGGAAACAATCAACAAAACGAAAATACAGCCTTCAGAATGGGAGAAGATATTTGCAAATAACACATCTGATAAAAGCTAAGTATCCAAAAAATATAAAGAACTTATAAAACTCAATATACAATTGATTTTTATATACTGATCTTGTATTCTAAAATAAAATGAAGCAGTTTATTAGTTCTAATATTATTTTTCTTGGGTCCTTAGGTTTTTGTCTATATAAGATCATGTTATCTGCAAATAGCAATAGATTTCTTCTCTAACATCTTCCCTTCCAATTTGGATGACTTACATTTCTTTTTCTTACCAAATAATGTTCAAAAGAAGTGGCGAGAACATGCATCTTAGTTTTCTTGGCCTTGATGAGAAAGTGTTCAATCATCTACCAATAAGTATGATGGCAGTTGTGGTTCTTTTGTAGATGGCCTTTATGAGACTTCCTTCTATTTCTAGTTTCTTGAGTGTTTTTGTCATGAGTGGGCATTGGATTTTGTCAAATAAATTTTCTGCATTATTGAGGTTATAATTTAATTCCATTAGTTTAATATATTACATTGATTGATTTTTACATGGTAAATGAATTTTATATTCTGGAATAAACCATACTTGCTCATGGTAGATAATCCTTTTACATGTTGCTGGATTTGATTTTCTAGTGTTTTATTAAAGTTGTTTTGCATCTTTATATTCATATGGCATATTGGTCTATAGGTTTCTTTTGTTGTGATGTCTTTGTTTAGTTTTGGAATGAGGATAATACCGGCCTCTTGGAAGGAGTAGAGAACTGTTCCCATGTATTTTATTTTGTGACAATTTGTGGAGGTATAGTGTTGAGTCTTCTTTTAAAAAGTGTTTTTGTAATGTTTTCCAGTGAAGCCTTCTTGCCCTGAGATTGTGTGTTTGGACATTTTTTTTGATCACTAATTTATTCTCTTTACTTGTCATAGGTCTATGAACATTTTCCATTTCTTCTTGTGTCAGTTTAAGTAGTTTGTGTGTTTCTAGGAATTTATCCATTTAATCTAGATTGTCTAATTGATCAGTATCTAATTGTTATAATATTTCTTTATAATACTTTTTATTTCTGTAAGGTTTGTATTTATGTCTGATCCTTCATTTCTGATTTTGGTAATTTGAATCTTTTCTCTTTTTCTCCTTGTTCTTTGTAACTAAAGGCATGCTAATTTTTTTATTTGGTTTCATTGCTTTTCTTAATTTTTGTCTACATTTTTCTATGTTTTATTAATTTCCATTCTAGCTTTTACTATGTCATTCCTACTGCTTGCTTTGTGTTAACTATTCATTCTTTTTCTAGTTTCTTCTGGTATAAAGGTATATTATTGTTTTCAGATATTTCTTCTTTTTTAATACAAGAATTTAAAGCCATATATTTCCCCATACACATTGTGATAATTTTATTGCAGAAGTTTTGGTATGTTGTATTTTGATTTCATTTATCTCAAAGTATTTTCTAATTTTCTTGTGTTTCCTCTTTTATTCTTGAGTTATTTGGAAGTGTGTTGTTAAATTTCCACAGATTTATGGATTTCCAAATTTCCTCCTGTTGGTTTCTAATTTCATTCCAATGGAGTAAGAGAATATACTTTGTATGATTTCAATTGTATTAAATTTATTAAGACTTTTATTTTGGCCTAGCATATGATGTTTTCTTGAGAATGTCCGTGTACATTTGAGAAGGTGTATTTTCCTGTTGTTGGGTGGAGTATTTATTTTATAGGTGTATGTAATACCTATTGATTTACAATGTTGTTAAGGTCTTTTATTTCCTTATTGGCATCCTCTCTATTTTTCTTTTTTAAGTTTTTAAATTTATTTTTGAGAGAGAGAGAGAGAGCGCACGCAGGGGAGGTGCAGAGAGAGGAGGGACAGAAGGTCTTAAGCCGACTATGTGCAGACAGTGGAGAGCCCGATGGAGGGCTCAAACTTATCGACTGTGAGATCATGACCTGAGCTGAAGGCAGACACTTAACCGACTGAGCCACATAGGTGCCCCTCTGTGTTTTCTATTTATTATTGAAATACAGGTATTAAAATCTCTGTTTATTATTGTCAATTTGCCTATTTCATTTCTGTCGATATTTTGCTTTATGTATTTATAACTGTTGATGAGTGAATGTCTATTTAAAATTGTGATTTCTTATGGATTGACCATTTCATCATTAGTAAATGCTCTCCTTTGTGTCTAGTCACAATTTTTGTCTTAAGGTATATTTTCACTTATATTATTCTAAATGTTCCTTCACTCTTTTATTACTGATTACAAAGTGTATTTTTCTCCATTTTTTTTTTGAAAATTTTAAAACTTTATTGAGAACAATTAAAGAAGATCTAAATTAATGGGAAAACATTCTATGTTCATGGATTGTAAGATTCAGTATGGTTAAGGTGAAAATTGTCCACTACTTGAGCTATAGATTCAAAGTAATCCCTGTCAGAATGTTTGGTGCCTTTTTTTTTTTTTTT